>NC_054400.1:205000-237500 GCF_017976425.1 Toxotes jaculatrix
TGTCTCAGAGTCTCAGGTCAGACATCTTGCTCAGTATCCCGCTGGACGTTCCCTGTCACTGGGACACTGAGCTGCCACAGTGTCCCAGTGTCCCCTGTCAATGGGACACTATAAATAACAATCATGTTGTTATTGTAGCAGAGGACAGTTTCCTGTGGGACAGTCAGAATGAGTGTAAAAGAGTTAATGAATTAAAATAGTTTCCTGTTTCCTCTGTAACCGTAGTAACAGAACTTCTCTGTTACCCCTAGCAACTGACCAACCACATCCGGGACACGCTGCCGGGCTTACGAAGCAAACTGCAGAGCCAGCTGCTGTCCATCGAGAAGGAGGTGGAGGAGTACAAGAACTTCAGACCGGACGACCCGAGCCGCAAGACCAAGGCCCTGCTGCAGTCAGTACACCAAACACACACAACACTGACACACTGCAACACACACTGCAACACACACTGTAACACACACTGTAACACACACTGTAACACACACTGCGACACACTGCACACACGTATAACAGCACGAACTGACATGATCTCGTTACCAAGATTCAGAATATGACGTCACCTGACAGCACAACTCCATGTCACATGATCACAGGAAATGTCATGATGCACAAACTGGTATGACACCACACATGCTGTGTGTGTGTGTGTGTCAGGATGGTGCAGCAGTTTGCAGTGGACTTTGAGAAGCGGATCGAAGGATCTGGAGATCAGGTCGACACCTACGAGCTGTCAGGAGGAGCAAAGATCAACCGGATCTTCCACGAACGCTTCCCATTCGAACTGGTCAAGGTGACACACACACACACACACTGATGCTTATACCTCTCTGAGGACATTCACTGTCAGTGCGTTCCCTGGACCCTAACCTTAACCCTCAAACGGCCATTTTAAGGTGTTTCAGGGGTGAAAAGTGAGGAGTGGTTGTGTCCTCGAATGTCCTCGCTCCATAAGTTCTATGCTTTTTTTAGTCCTCACAAAGATAGATGTACAAGTAAACAAACACACATACACACACCAACTCCAACATCATGAAGAAAACCATGGAAACAACGGCTGCGTTCCATTTAGGTTGAGCGTGTGCTCTGATTCAGCAACGCGACTGACGGGAACGTTCTTTACCTGCTGCAACATTAAGTCAGTTCTCATGGTGTGTGTGTGTGTGTAGTTGGAGAGTGATGAGAAGACTCTTCGTAAAGAGATCAGCTACGCCATCAAAAATATTCATGGAATCAGGTGAGTTTAAAGTCCTGGTGTGTTCAGGTGTATGTGTCTGTTACATGGTACGGTACCTGAGTGTGACCTGACTCACCTGTGTTCTGTGTTCAGGACGGGTCTGTTCACACCTGACATGGCGTTTGAGACGATCGTGAAGCGTCAGATCGCTCAGATTAAAGAGCCGTGTCAGAAGTGTGTCGACATGGTGATCAGTGAGCTGGTCAACACCGTCAGGCAGTGTACACAGAAGGTACTGCTAATACTGCTACTGCTAATACTGCTACTGCTAATACTGCTACTGCTACTGCTAATACTGCTACTGCTAATACTGCTACTGCTAATACTGCTATTGCTAATACTGCTACTGCTAATACTGCTATTGCTAATACTGCTACTGCTAATGCTAATACTGCTACTACTACTGCTAATACTGCTACCGCTGCTGCTAATGCTAATACTGCTGCTACTGTTACTGCTACTGTTACTGCTGGTGCTGCTGCAGACCAGCTGACTGTAGAAGATGTTAAAGTGATGAACCCTTTCCTCCGTCTCTGTAGCTCTACAGCCTCTTTTAGATCATATTTCTGGTTTGTTTCGGTCTTTGAACTCCGACCCCTGACATTTGACCTTTGACCTCTGTTGTTTTCAGTTGGCTCAGTATCCGATGCTCAGAGAGGAGATGGAGAGAATTGTCACTCAGCACATCAGAGACCGAGAGAGTCGCTCCAAAGACCAGGTCGGTCACATGGTTGATGCTTCCTGTTTCTGACACAGACTAACTCACTGTATCTACAGTCAGGCACTCCTCCATGTCCCTTCCTTCACTGTCATGTTAGCGTGGCTGCAGGTGTATTCAGGTGCAGCAGATGAGAAGGTGGTACGTGTCTGTCTCTGCAGGTGATGCTGCTGATTGACATCGAGTTGGCCTACGTGAACACAAACCACGAAGACTTTATCGGCTTCGCAAAGTGAGAAATCCTGAACATACGCACACTTTTCTTCATCTGTGAAAAAAAATCATATAGATTGTGATTGTGATCAGTAGAGGAGGAGAGAGCAGCCGAGAACTGTACACAGCTAAAGGTACCCTGTACCAACAGGTACGCAGGTAGATGTAAAAGTAGTTCATCAGAATCAGTTCAACAGGAAATAAACACCCACACAATAAAACTGGAGATGGTTTCTGTTCAGGTCTGTCAGGTAACTCACCTGAGCCCTGACAGACGCAGGATCAGGACAGGAAGTGCTGTGAATGAGCTCTGAACACAAACACTGACATGTGATCTGTGTGTCAGCGCTCAGCAGAAGAGCAGTCAGATGAACAAGAAGAAAGCAGCAGGAAACCAGGTGAGTGGCTGCAGGTGACCGGGGGGGGGGGGGGGGGGGGGGCGTCTCCTCATTCATGTTTCTCCTTTTTTCTTACTATGTCTCTCCATCCCCTCTCCCTGCCTCCCTGTTACCATGGCAACAAGGACGAGATCATGGTGAGTGATTTTGTGTGTGTGTGCGTGTGTGTGTGTGAATGGGTAAACATACAGAAGAAGGAGGTTTGCTGTTTAACTGGTCACATGACAGATGTCACTGTGTCTGTGTTGATGACATCATGGCTCACCTGGTCTGTGCAGGTGATCCGTAAAGGTTGGCTCACCATCAACAACATCGGCATCATGAAGGGAGGAGCTAAAGAATACTGGTTTGTCCTGACGGCGGAGACACTGTCCTGGTACAAGGACGATGAGGTGACACACACACACACTCACTCACTCACTCACACACACTTATACACACACACTTATACACACACACAAACGCTTACACACGCACACACACACACACTCACACACAAACACTTACACACACACACACTCACACACACACACACTCACACACACACTCACACACACCTGTCCACCTGTCCATGACCCAGCCACAGTTGACAGTTGAACATTGTTTCTTGTTGTCTCCCCCTGCAGGAGAAGGAGAAGAAGTACATGCTGCCTGTGGACAACCTGAAACTGAAAGACATCGAGAAAAGTTTTATGTCCAGCAAACACGTCTTCGCTCTGTTCAACACTGAGCACAGGTCCGTGCCTCTGTAAACATGCACTGATCCATATTTAATAACTGAGCAGCAGCGCTCGGGATGGTTCTGATTAAATCAGGGTTCTGTACTCGACTGATGTTCATACGTGTTGTATGTGAATGTTGTAGGAATGTGTATAAGGACTACCGTCAGCTGGAGCTCGCCAGTGAGTCTCAGGAGGAGGTGGACAGCTGGAAGGCCTCTTTCCTACGAGCTGGAGTGTACCCTGAACGCAGCGTGGTACAGTTCATTAATACGGCTTCATTAATACATAATTACTGCAGGATTACTCCTTCATTATCTTTATTACATCTTATTTACTGCAGTGTTACAGCTCCACTTCTCTCATCATTATAATTGTACATTATCAGTGTGTATCACAGACGATTCGTCATGATGTTGATGTTCTGCTTTGTTCCTCCTCCTGCAGGACAAAGAGAAGGTGAGTCGCTTTCTGTTTCCTGTTCCTGGTGAAGCTGCTCAGTAAACGATCTGTCCTCTGTAGGTCTACAAAAATCCATATAACATCCATATAACTACCAATCAGATTAGGGATCAGTTCGCTTGTGTCCATGGAAACCATGGAAACACGACTGGTGTTAAAGCTCCCACTGAAGTTTTTGACCTTTGAGTTTGAACTCTGAAGTTCACCGTGTTCGTTAGAGCTCAGCAGGTCCCACAGTGCAGAGGGAAGGTGTTAGCATGTAGCTGCATGGTAACAGGTGCAGATAGAAGGACAGGTCCTCGAGTGTCTCCTGGTTACTGGTAACAGGATGTTGTTAATCAGCAGCCATGTTGTTTCAGGTGGAGGTGGAGGAGTCGAGCGGCGACGGGCAGATCCACAGTCTGGACCCTCAGCTGGAGCGTCAGGTGGAGATTGTCCGGAACCTGGTAGACTCGTACCTGTCCATCATCCACCGAACTGTCAGAGACCTGATCCCCAAGACCATCATGCACCTGATGGTCAACAACGTATGGCACACACACTCACACCCACATTCATGTCTTATATCAGTTGTGGGGACACATGTTGACATAACACCTTCCCCAACCCGACCCTCAAACCAGGTCCGAACCCTCAAACACACCTTTGAAGGTGTTTCAGAAAGTGAGGACTGGCAAAGGTAGTCCACACAACAAAAGACACACACACACACACACAGACACAGACACACACACACACACACACACAGACACACACACACCTGCAGTGATGTAACGAGTCATGTGACCTCTGCTGCTCCTCAGACGAAAGAGTTCATCCACTCTGACCTGTTGGCTCAACTTTACTCCTGTGGAGACCAGAACTCCCTGATGGAGGAGTCCCAGGAACAGGTGAGGACCCTGAGACAGAGAGACAGGTGGACACACAGTTGAATTTATTAATTAAACTTGTTTATTTCAGGTTTCTATATATCTGAGGATCCTGTGAACAGCAGACTGTGCTGATCCTGGTCCTGATCCTCAGAGGAAAAATCCTGATGGCCTCCCTCCCTCTCTCTCTCTCTCTCTCTCTCTCTCTCTCTCTCTCCTCTCTCTCTCTCTCTCTCTCTCTCTCTCTCTCTCTCTCTCTCTGTCTCTCTCTCTCTCTCTCTCTCTCTCTCTGTCTCTCACCCAGGCTCAGCGCCGTGATGAGATGCTGAGGATGTACCACGCTCTGCGTGAAGGCCTCAATATCATCGGTGATATCAGCACCTCCACCGTCACCACATCGATGCCTCCGCCTGTCGATGACTCCTGGCTGCAGGTGACAGGGATGCCATCAGGACGCAGGTAATCTAGAAACAGGTTAGGTGTTACTCAGGTGCAGCAGGTACTGTATGTTCATCATCCCTGAGTTGGTCTGGTCTGGTCTCCCCAGGTCTCCCATGTCCAGTCCGACACCCCAGCGTCGGGCCCCACCTGGACCTCCTCGTCCAGGTGGTCGTGCAGCCCCGGGGCCCCCTTCTCGTCCCGCAGTGTCACCTGACCCTGGATACCCGCCCTCTGTCCCCTCCCGGCCCAACAGAGCACCCCCACCTGGAGTCCCCAGGTAACCACACGTGCACTCACACTGAATGTGTTCACTGTAAAACTCCATCTTGGAAAATATAAAGATAAAAACGGGACTAGTCAGATATCAAATGCTAAAAGACAAAAAAATTAAAGCTGATCGTTACATTTTCTGACATAAACAGTTTTTTATCAAACTTTTTTTTGCTGTTGTCGTAAATAACAGAGGCTGGAAACATTAATGTCCCACACTGCAATGTTCAGTGTCTCAGGTCAGACTGGTAAAGATGTCACTGTGTCCAGTTTGGTTTACGACACACACAAAGACGCAGATTAGCTTCAGCCCCCGCTGACGAAAACATCCAACAACCACGTGGTACCAAAATAACTTCAGCAACACCACGGTTTACTCTCGTTTTCAATCACTTACTTTCTTCTTCTAAAGTTAGTGTGCTAACCAGCTAGCTCTGTCCCGTCATGTAATACCACTTTGTGATAGTGAGAGACTGTAGCATTCAGTCTGCCCTCAGTCCAACATGAAAGGATGAAGATGCAGTGCTGTCCAGAGGATGTACTCTAACCTCTTGTTAAATGAAATGATGGCTGAAGCTCATGGTGTGTCGACTGCTAACGTTAGCTGTGTAGCAGTAGCAAAAACACACACATGGCACCTTTAATGCATCACATATGCGTCAGATTAAATGTTATTTGTAGATTCAATGTAAATCCGTAACTTTCACCATAACTGAAATGAAAGATGTGTGATTTGATCAAACTGGACCCAGAAAAACCCCAGACAGTTTTTATCAGGGAAAATGAAGCTTGTGAGAACATCAAGTATTTTGTGGGCAGAGTTTCTTCTTTGTTGGTGCTGTCGACAGAAAAGCAGCGATCCACAAACAACCTGCACAGACACGGAAAAGAAAGAAAGGTCTTTCTTTCTTCGCCTCCTCCCTCTGCTCATTCTTTTTCTCTTCATTCCTGGACTCATCATCACCTCTTCATCATTAATCTCAGGACATTCGCTCAACTTTCAAAGAACAGTCCCACATTTTGGGAAGTCTCTGAGTTCAGTACAAAGAGAGGTCTACGCTTAGCTTAGCTTAGCTTAGCTTAGCTTAGCACAGAGAGTGGAAGCAGGGGGAAGCTTTTGAGCACAAATCTGAAGTAACAAAATCAAAAACATGGTTCCAACAAGTTGAGATGAGGCTGTAAAGCTGCTCCATGACGGAGTGTTTGCAACTTAAACTAAAGAGGGTTCAGATACTGTCGGTGCCCAGGCAGATTTTCTGACTGACATGTTGGCACATGCTGATGAAGTAAAATCAGACGTGCTACAACAACAGGACCTAATTTAATCTGTTTATCTGCTCTGACTACAAGTTAGCACCAGCGCTAATTTACTTTGATAGAGCTAGGCTAACAGTTTCAACCTGCTTCCAGTGTTTGTGCTAAGCTAAGCTAATATGTCCTGAATCACCTCTGTGTGGGACTCACAGATACGAACAAACTGTTGCCACCTCTACATTCACCTGGAGCCATGACTGTCTGTCTGTCCACCTATCTGTCTGTCTCTCTGTCAGTCTGCCTGCCGGGCTGCATATCTGTCTCTATCTCTGTCTGTCTCTGTCTTCCTGTCTGTCTGTTTGTGTGATCCTGTTTGCTCATATCTTTTTTCCAACCCAGTTTAGATGAGACTCCGCCCACTTCAGGGCATCAGCGTGTGTGTGTCTGTGTGTGTGTACATCAATCTTTGTGAGGACCAGTTTTAGCATGGACGTTACAAAGTGAGGACACTTTGGGAAAGTGAGGACATTTTGGTCCTCACACCTTTAAATGACTGTTCACACCTGGTTTTAGGGTTCAGGTTAGAATCAGGGTATGCATCGTGTCAACGAGTGTCCTCACAAAGATATGTGTGTGCGCGTGTGTGTGTGGGAAAATGATGGACACATCCTGTTCTAACTGTACCTCATAACACTAAACAGGAAGCTGTCAGGTGTGTCAGTGTCAGAGCAGGTAGCCCCGCCCCTGCCTCCCTGCCTCCCCCCCATATTGACCATGTATGGTTATTTTTTCAGAATCTCTATCAGTGACCAGTGAGGAGTTCACCAATGGTACGTCAGCTGTCTGTGTGATGTCACTGTTTCTCACCAACTCTGTGTGTGTGTGTGTGTGTGTGTGTGTGTGTGTGTGTGCGAGCATGTCATCTTCCAATCAGATTGTCATCGCCATGTGACCCCGCCCACTCCCTCAGCATTATAATTAGCCATGTGACTGACAGCTCCATCAACCTGTTGCTGACTGTCTGTCTGTCTGTCTCTGTCTGTCTGTCTGTGTTTGTTGTCTCCAGTCGGAGGGCTCCTGCATCTCCGTCACGATCTGCCAGACCAGCCTCTGAATCCTCCTTCTAACACACACACACACACACACACACACACACACACACACACACACACAAAGAACACACAATACACACAAAACTACAAAGACCAGATTAATTGTGAAGACTCAGCTGATTAACACAGTGATCAGGCTCAGTGGTCCACATGTGGTTCTGGACTCCATCCGGTCTCTCTTCCATTTCATGTTGCATCACACCACCTCCTACTGCTTCAGCCGGTTCCAACTGGATCTCATTTGTTCTTATATATATATGACCAGGTCCCAGCAGGTCTTTATTGATGCCAGTTAGTTCCAGCAGCTTTCTGCTGGTTACAGGCAGGTTTGCCTCGGTTGTACTGGATCCAACTCGTCCCTAGTTTGTTCCAGCTGGTTCAATTTTCTCGTCCCCACGAGCTCCTGTTTCTTCCTGCTCAATGCAGCGTGTTCCTGCTGGTTCTAGATGGTTTCAGCGAGGTACAGTCACGTCCAGCTGGCACCAACAGTTTTTACCAGCTACAACAGGTTCCTACTGGTTTCAGTTGGTTCCAGCAGACTTCTACTGATACTATTGGGTTTCTGCTTGGTTCAGCTGGGTCCGTGGTTCCATGGTTCCCACAGCTGTAAAACCAGTGCATGTTGTGTTTGCTCAGGTCACCTCGTATGTCTCTGGTGCTGCTCAGGGAGGCGTTCACAGGAGAAAAACCACGACCGATCTGTATGACATCACAGATGCAGTGTCACGCTCAGTTCAGTGTCATCAGCGTAAAGGTTGAAGCATTCATCGCAGCAGAGGATCTGCTCCACTGTATTCCACTCCATCTGTTCACTAAGTGTTTTATTTACCATTACAATCTAACCAGTTTTAACTGGTTCTTACAGGTTCCAACCAGACCTGACCCTCTGGCTTTAACTGGTTCCAATTAGTTTTAAGTGATCTGGACTCATACCAGTTGCTTCTAACTGGTTCAATCAATCTGTTTCAGCTGGTGCTGAGTGGTTACGTCAGACCACTACTTATTCATTGTTGTGAACTTTGACCCTAAAATGTTTTGCTTTTTGGTTTGCTGTCTCTGACTGGTTTCCACTGGGTCTAACCGGTTTCCATGGGTCCCAGCAGAGTGCCAGTTGTTGACTGACACACGTTGTTGAATGACCTTTGCCCCTCAGTCCCCCTGCCTGTTTATTTTTCCTGTGATTCACTGTTGTTCTCCTCTTTTCTTTTCTCTTTCTTTGTCGTTTTGTTTCCCAGTCGTCCCAGTAAAGGTAGCCCCGCCCATGGAGAGAGCCCCCAGTCCTCTATTGAGGGTTAACCTGACCTGAGTGTGTGTTTGTGTCTCTACTGAGCTGTTCCACTGGTCTCCACTGATGATGCTGTGTTACTGTGAACTTTATTAGTAATAATTATAATAATGATATTGATTATCAGCACATTATGAATATATAGCAAATGATCAGCAAAGTTCTACTGCAATAGTGAGTGTATAAATATGTCGTCCAGCTGTCTGTCTGCTGTCAGGAGAGTGAGACAGGTCAGCTGCCTGCCTGTCTGTCATATCACATCAAGGCAGCACAGCTCACATCAGGTTTATAAAGTACTGTAGGAGCTGCAGTGTTTCCCACACACAGACTTTACTTGGGCCCAGGAATATTAAAGAGCAATGCTAAAGCAGGTCGCCAAATGCTTTAGCATTTTTCTTTCTTTTTCTGTCTTTTTTTCGTACTTCTGAAAGAACAACGTCACCTGTGGTCGAATCCCTACTGTCTCACCTTGCTCTGCCCCTCCCATACCTGTTTGTTCACCTTCCTGCCTAATTTGTCCATGAAAATGAACCAGAACAGTTTTTATAATTTTTGACAATAACATAAAGACCCCGGCCCTGCCCCCGCTCCAAGTCCCGCCCCCAGCCCCGCCCCGCCCCCGCCCCGCCCCCGGCCCTGCCCCCGCCATGCCACGCACAGTCTAATTCTGTGGGAAACACTGAGCTGTGTTCTTCTTGCATCTCTCGTGTGTTGAGCTGAGGAGTTTTATGCTCGATGCATTGAGGGAAGTTTTCTTTACAGTGTAAAGTTTACATATTGTTCTAACTTATGTATTTATTGATCTATTTATTGATTTATTTATTATCTGCACTTCTCATTAGTGTGGCGTTTATTGCTGGTAGCTGTCACCTTGTTTCCTGTATTCCTGTGTTTAACCTCTGAACTGATTCCATTTGTTTGAATCTGGTTCAAACTGGTTGGAATTGGTTCCAGTTTGTTGTGGTGGTTTCGGTAACTTCAGTCTGATTTGTGTTCTGTCATTTCCAAATAAATTCTTTGTGTGTTTCCTGAGAAGAAGAAGAAAATGATCTGGATTTAATGAAGTGAACCTGAACCAAGTGAACTGAGCCACGAAAACTCACCAACCAACGTCACAGAGTCACTTCCAGAGTTTTTCCAGGAAACATCGCGGGGAATTATTAGAAACTGGTGGAATGAAGTTTTTCATTGGGATCAACATGATTTCATAATTGTCGTGTAAAACACCGTGTGTAGCAATAGAAGTGTTTGTGGAACTTCCAGTGGTTTGACGTGTGAATCCACAGTCTGAGCACTGATCCAGACCCTGGTCTCACTGAACCACAGACTGTATGAATCTGGAACTGCTGATCTATTTCTTCTGCCTGTGTGTTGTTCACGTTGTGCTGTCTGTAGAGTTAGTGAAGCTCTGAGCTGCGTTCGACACAACACGTGTTAGCAGAGTGTGTCTGTGGCTGTGAAGCGTCCTCGTGTTCAGATTCATGTCAGCATGGTCATTCAGCTGTTTTCAAAAGGCGTGCTGTGATTTTGAATGTTCTTTATTGATCAGTGAAGTGTTGACAGGCGGCCGCAGGGCAGCGTGTTGAACGCAGCTCGGTCTCACACACACTCCAGTGATCGTGGATCGTTCTCTCTGTGCTATTAAAATAAATGTTTACAGAATCACTGCATATATACACATCTATGAAACAAGAATAAGCTGCGGCCCAGATGGTAGTGTGTGTGTGTGTGTGTTTATGTTTGTGTGTGTGTGTTGTAGTGTGTGTATGTGTGTAGCTGTGTTGTGTATCTTAGTGTCATGTGATCAGGGCCGACAGAGACATGTTGCTGTGAATAAAGTTTGTGTGAATGAAGACGAGTCCAGTTTTTTTAATTAAACACACACACACACGAACATCTGTAGCTTTACAGGGGAAACAGGAAGCTTCTGCTTCCACGTGATTGTGTGGATGTTCAGACATCAGCCTTCAGTATGTGCACACACAGCAGAGCACCTGTCCCGCAGCACCTCTCACGGTTCTGTCAGTTCCTTACAACCTCACTCAGCTTCATCTGGGGTTTGTCACGCCTCAGAAAACACTGGACTCAGAGGAATCAGTGAGAAGTTCACGCAGTTCACCTTTATCAAAGGCGGAGTCCTGAGGACGTGACACAGCGTGTGCGTCGCTCATATTCTCATCTGGATTGTGAAGAAGACTCTGCCTAGACAGTGGCATCACAACTGCAAAAATAAATGATGCTCCTGCACTGGAAAACTGGGATACTTGGAAAGTCGGTGGAGCAGCTTTGGCCGGTGTGAACCCAGACATCACGCCTCTAACTTCTCAGGATTCAGTTTGCCTGCATGTTTTGGTTCCACCTGGTGAAGGTGTGAAGTCTCTGGATCAAAGTTACCAGATCCAACACGTCCCAGCAGACGCCACAGTGGAGAAAGATCTCGCTGAACCTTTAAAGGACTGTGGCACAGAGACTGATCCAGTAGAGAGGCGCTGTCTCAGAGACAGGTGGATGTTTAGATGAAGAAATCATTAAAGTTAGTTGGTTGAAGGTTGATGGACGAGAAACCTGAATGTTCCTCAGGTTTTCCAGCTGATTCTGAGGTTCCTAGGTCTGAGGAGGACTCGGTGCTGGTTGAGGAGCTGATGGATCCACAGAGCCGTGACTCTGTCAGACCGGATCCAGGTTTTATTTTCCTGTTACTGCAGAGTAACCGGCTGATCTGGCATCACAGACACTGAACCACATGACCTGAGACGATCCGTCCACGCTGAGCTGCAGCTCTGTCAGTAACATGGTCAGAAGCAGATCAGGATCCGTCCCAAACAAAGTCATCACGTCTTTTATTAAATAGTTTTTCCTGGGGAACTGTGAAAAATGCTCTCAGTGCTAAGTGATAAAAAATCCTGGATCCACAGCTGAATCTGATGGACTCGTCCCCAGACCATGTCCTATCCCACCGTCTCTGCTTTTTACAGACAAACAAGAGACAAGTGAAAACATGAGCCTGCTTCCAGCCAGCAGGTGGAGCTGCTGCACCACAGACTGACAGATGCTCCGTAAACCTGAGCATCATCATCGTCATCCTCACTGAGAGGATTTTCTTTAACTGATACAGAAAGAGGAAGAGAGAGAGAGAGAGGAAGGAAGAGACAGAAACAGAGAGAGAGCTGCGGGACGAGAGAGAAAGGTAGAAAACAGAAATATTTTAACAAAGAGAGAGAGACAGAGGGACAGGAAGACAGAAGAAGGTAGAGAGACACCAACACAGACAGACAGAGTGAGACTGTTCAACATGAGAGCAGACGATTAATCTGTCGCTCTGCTAATCTGTGACCAGCTGTCTGCCTGTCCACCTGCAGACATGTCCTCCCGGGGTGAGAGTAAGACTGGTAAGCCTCTTTTTCTTCTTCTTCTTCTTCTTCTTCTCTTCCTTCTTTTAGACATGCTAACTGTTAGCCACCACAGGCTAAAAACATTGATATCCTGTCAGTTTCCTTCAGAGTTTATTTAAACTGAGATGCTTTTATTTTGTAGTTGATGATGATGATCCTCTCCTTCTCCTCAGCCTCTTCTCAGTTTGTGTCTCTCACCATGAGGCTGAAGGATAAGCTCCACTCGCAGCGAATCAGACGCACGGAGCGAATCAAACACACCCCATCACAGAGAAGCAAACCACCTGATCTGAACCTGCAGGAACACACACTGCAGTGCAAGGTACACACACACAGACACACACAGACACACACACAGACACACAGACACACACACAGACACACACACACACACAGACACACACACACACAGACACACACACACACGCACACACACAGACACACACACAGACACACACACACAGACACACACAGACACACACACACACACACAGACACACACACACACAGACACACACAGACACACACACAGACACACACACGCACACACACAGACACACACACAGACACACACACACAGACACACACACACACACAGACACACACACACACACACAGACACACACACACAGACACACACACACTGATAGAAGTAATAATAACAGGTTCTTCCCTGTGGAAGTCTCACACTTCCTCCTCCTGTCTCTCAGGACAGGACAGTCCACGTCACTCACGGACAGTGCTCATGGTCTGAAACGGTGCAGATCAATTCATGTGTTCACAAATTCAAGTCCTCATGATTGTCACAAATGTTCCTGTTCAGATCATCCGCAGCCTGAGGGCTGATGGGAAATGTTTCCATTAATAGACTGTGTGTGTGTGTGTGTGTGTGTGTGTGTGTGTGTGTGCAGTCAGGGTGTGTGTTAGAGGACCAGCAGCGGGCCATCGTCAGCTCTCTGCAGTACTTCAAAGCCGTGGTGGACAGACTGGGAGTGGACAGACCTGGTGTGAACAAACTGGTCCTGGACCAGTCTGTCGTTGGGGGTCTGCTGGGCGGAGCCTCCAGCGGCGTCCTGGAGGCGGTCCAGACTCTGGTCCAGCTGGAGCCACACCTGCACAACAGGTAGATGACACCTGTTGATCTTTGACCCTGGACATCAGAGAGTGACCTGTCTTCTGACCCTGTCCTGTCCCTGTCTGTCTTCTCCACAGTAAAACCATCTCAGCCTGTCTTACTCGTCTTTACCTGTCTCTGGCTCAGCTGATTCGCTGGACTGATCAAATGATGCTGCAGGGCGTCGCCCATGACAACAAGGAATCCACAGTCAGTGTTACCATGGTAATCAGGGCCGTACTGGACGGGGTCAAGGTGAGGACAAATAGTGGTCTGGTGTTGGTCTGAATTAAAGTGGACACTGTTGGAGATGAGATGGACATGAAGGATTGGACAGACAAAAAGACCTGTGCATCCTGTACCGTCCCCTGAAGTCCTCCTCTCTCCTGTCCTGTTTTGTCCCTGGTCTTTATAGCTCCTGTTGCTCCATCCTGTCCCACTGTTTTGTCCTGTTAGTAGTGTCCTCTGTGTCCTGTCTCGTCCTTACTGTACTTCTGTGACCTGTTTGTCTTTTTATTGCCTGTCCCTTCTTTCTCATCCTGTCTTGCCCTGTCTTATTATTTTGTGTTTGTTGTTATGTCCAACAGGATCTGGTTCGACTGGCTGCAGAGAGACAAGAAGGCTCCGTCCCATTGTCTCCTGTCCAACCACAGCCTGTTGTGGGACAAACCTCAGGGTTTGACGACCAGCAGACATCAGAAGGGACATCAACCTGCAGGAGTCCTGCGGCTCCTGTGGAGGAGGAGGATGGGAAGCAGGGGGTGAGGACGGAGGGGAGAGAGGACGAGCAGCAGGTTTCAGCCCCTCCGAAGCCGCTTCTGCCCCTGCCCCAGGTGCCCCGCCCCCAGGGACTCAGGTGAGTCCTGATGTCCAGAGGACAGTCTGAGATCTCAGGTTCATGAGAAGAAGCAGAAAATAAAACATTTTGTTCGAGTGAAGTTTTCAGTTTCACGTTTTTAGCAAAGTCAGAGAAATGAAATCAACGACTGACGACAGCAAAAACATTTATCTCTGAGGCGTCGACACACGAGGACACGAGGACGGATTGTCCCAGACACAGGCTCACATTTTATTTCACCTTCAAATCTTTTTTCCAGAAAGTTTGTAAAATGCTGGATTTAATGTGTGAGCACGTTTTCATTGATGTGCTGAAATATTTCAGTTTTCTGCAGAAAGAATCAGTTTAAACATCACAGCTGGTTTCAAACGTCCGAGTCCTTTTCACTGTAGAATTTAAAACAGTGAAACCAGAGTGATCATTTATTGTTATTGAGAAATGAAATGATGGACGCATGTGAGGAATATTAATGTGCAACTGAGTGAATTTAAATCTCTGATGTAAAAACCCGAATGATCTTGTGACTGTGAGTTTCGGTCGGTCGGAGGTGAAAAACCAGAAATAGATCGGCGGCTGAAACAGGAAGTAGAAACACTGAAGCCATCACGTCCTCGTCCTCCCCCCTCCTTTCTCTGCGCTTCCTGTCTCTGTGCTAACTGACAGCAGGAAGTAGAAGAAGAAGAAGTGAGAGAGACAGAAAAATGTGAGCAGACAGTTTCAGCTGCTTTTGTTCCTTTTTTATTTCAGACGTCAAATGAAACATTAAAGTCCCAGCAGGTCACGTGACACCGAGTCCTGCTGTAAGTCCTGAATCCTCCTGATCTGCTTCCACACGGTGAAACGTCCGAACGCCTTCATCTGCCTGCTCCTCCATCCTGTTTGCTCAGTGTGGACAGGAACTGAGATTCAGAGTCAGAGGAGAGAAAATATTTTCTCCATGAGTCTGAAACTCCACAGTTTGATGTTTCAATAATCAGATTAAACTGAATCTCAAACCATTTCCTCACAGATGATCAGTGTTTTCTGTCTCATGGGACAAATTTCAGTCCGAGCAGATGTCCAGGACACACCTGCAGCGCTCCCTGCCAGGAGCGAGGGTGGACAGGTGACAAACGGACAGGTGACCTGTGCTGGAGGACTGTACCTGGATCCAGACTGAGATCACCTCAGCCCTGGGACAGGGGACGAACGTCCATCTGTTCGTTTGAGAATACACCATCTGCTGATTCAGTGATCCAGACTGGTTCCAGTCCACTGCAGCTCTGGTCCCAGGGTCTGTCCACACTGACCAAAGACAAACACACAGTAATGAACTGAATCTCAAAACTGGCAAAACTTAGCAGAGAGGAAGACAAGGAACAGGGTGTGAGAGACGGATCAGAGGGTGTGGTCCTGATCCTGATCTGAGTGGGTTCTGATGCTGAGTGGGTCCTGATCCTGAGTGGGTTCTGATGCTGAGTGGGTTCTGATCCTGAGTGGGTCCTGATGCTGAGTGGGTCCTGATCCTCAGTGGGTTCTGATGCTGAGTGGGTTCTGATCCTGAGTGGGTCCTGATGCTGAGTGGGTCCTGATCCTCAGTGGGTCCTGATCCTCAGTGGGTTCTGATCCTCAGTGGGTTCTGATGCTGAGTGGGTCCTGATGCTGAGTGGGTCCTGATCCTCAGTGGGTCCTGATGCTGAGTGGGTCCTGATCCTCAGTGGGTTCTGATGCTGAGTGGGTCCTGATGCTGAGTGGGTCCTGATCCTCAGTGGGTTCTGATCCTCAGTGGGTTCTGATGCTGAGTGGGTCCTGATGCTGAGTGGGTTCTGATCCTCAGTGGGTTCTGATGCTGAGTGGGTCCTGATGCTGAGTGGGTTCTGATCCTCAGTGGGTTCTGATCCTCAGTGGGTTCTGATGCTGAGTGGGTCCTGATCCTCAATGGGTTCTGATCCTCAGTGGGTTCTGATGCTGAGTGGGTCCTGATGCTGAGTGGGTTCTTATGCTGAGTGGGTCCTGATGCTGAGTGGGTCCTGATCCTCAGTGGGTTCTGATCCTCAGTGGGTTCTGATGCTGAGTGGGTCCTGATGCTGAGTGGGTTCTGATCCTCAGTGGGTTCTGATGCTGAGTGGGTCCTGATGCTGAGTGGGTTCTGATCCTCAGTGGGTTCTGATCCTCAGTGGGTTCTGATGCTGAGTGGGTCCTGATGCTGAGTGGGTTCTGATCCTCAGTGGGTTCTGATCCTCAGTGGGTTCTGATGCTGAGTGGGTCCTGATCCTCAGTGGGTTCTGATCCTCAGTGGGTTCTGATGCTGAGTGTGTTCTTATGCTGAGTGGGTTCTGATGCTGAGTGGGTTCTGATGGTGGGTTCGGCTCAGCTCCGGGTGTGAGTTCCACAGACTGACGGAACGTTCTCTGTGTGCAGCAGGTTCTGTGTTCTGTCAGACAGAACTCTGTGGTTCTCAGTTCATGATCTTTTTGTCAAATTTTGTGTAAACAGAAATAACTAGAACTAAAGTTTTGTTTTGAATGCTGTCTGTCTTTCTCTCTCTCTTTCTATCTGTCTCTATCTGTCTCTGTCTGTCTGTCTGTCTGTCTCTCAGTCCTCCAGCTCTGCCTCCTAAAAAGCGCCAGTCATTGCCAGGTCCCGCCTCCTGCAGGGTTGCCATAGTAGCACCAATGAGACGAGAGCCTGAATCTGACACACAGGTACAACAGGTACGTTCATGAACCCGTTCTCGTCAGTCACAGTGTATGTATGATCAAATACAAGTTGCCACGGTAACAGGAACTGAACTCTCAGTTATTTTGTTTTACTTTTATTTTGCGTCTTTTTATGTTTTTTGTCATTTATTGTGAAATGTGAAGAAAAGTTAAGAAGACAACCTTTGGTCCTCGGACTGTCTCTGTCTGTGGACATATCTGATACACAGCAGAGACTCCAGGTGTTTGACTGTGGACAGATCTGTCCGTCAAACCCCTGGAGACTCTGACACAGATCAACTTCACTTTAAAGCTTCTCAGTTCGTGGAACTGGTCTGAAACCGGTTTCATGTGTTCACACTGAGCGTGGAAACCAGATTCTCTGTGAACACATGTTCAGCGTGTGTGTTTGTGTGTGTGTGTTACAGGAGTGTGAGGACGACGGCTGTTGGAAGCGATGCTCTTCTTCCTCAGCAGACTCAGCTGCTGACAGCACACACTGTGGTAACACACACACACATACATTTCCAGTCAACAGCAGTGGGTGTGAGTGACATCACTTCCTGTCGGTGTCCAGAAATAGGAAGCTGTATATTTCTCTTCCTGTCTGCAGCAAGATGATGAAGTGCTGCCTCCTGCTGGAGAAACACACCTCACACACACACACACAGACACACACACACACCTCACACACACCTCACACACACCTCACACACATCACACACACACACCTCACACACACACACACAGACACACACACACACACCTCACACACACCTCACACACACACACACAGACACACACACACACACCTCACACACACCTCACACACGTCACACACACACACACCTCACACACACCTCACACATGTCACACACACACACACCCCACACACACACGTCTCACACACACAGACGTCTCACACACACAGACACACACGTCTCACACACACACACACACACACACACACACACACACACACACACACAGAGACACCACACACACACAGACACACACGTCTCACACACACACACACACACACACACACACACAGACACACCTCACACACACACACACACAGACACACAGACACACACACACACACACACACCTCACACACACCTCACACACACACACACAGACACACACATACACCTCACACACACCTCACACACGTCACACACACACACACCCCACACACACACACACACACACACACACAGACACACACGTCTCACACACACACACACACACACACGTCTCACACACACACACACACACACACACACGTCTCACACACACAGACACACACGTCTCACACACACACACACACACACACAGACACCACACACACACACACACACACACCTCACACACACCTCACACACACACACACAGACACACACACACACCTCACACACACACACACACACCTCACACACACCTCACACACGTCACACACACACACACCCCACACACACACACACAGACACACACGTCTCACACACACACACACACACACGTCTCACACACACACACACACACACACACACGTCTCACACACACAGACACACACACACACACACACACAGAGACAGAGGCCGTCCTGTTTTATTGGATCCTACGTTTTTCTGAAGTGGGATTTTATTGATACTGGTAACAGAGTAGAGACTGGTGAGTTCTATGCTGTCTCTGCTGAAGGTTTGTCTTTGTCTCGCTGTGTGTGGACTCGCCGTCTTATGTCTTTAATTGGATGACTTGTTTGATCCTTGGCAGCAGAGCGAAGCTTTAATTTGCCTCAGTCAGTAAATTGACGAAAACAGGCCGTCAGCCCTGTGAGAGACCGGACACCTGATCAGGGTGGACCCCGCTTCTCGCCCGTCCGCTGGGATTGCCCCGCCCACCTCATAATGATGTCCAGTTTGTTTGCTTGTTGACTGATCTGAGATCAGAAGTAATCCTGACTTAAGTCAGACTCAGTCTGTCTGTTTTTCCTCTCAGAGGAGGATCCAGACTACGACTTCCTCCATACGGACCTGTCCTCCTCTGAGACTCTCCCTCCTCTTCCTCCCCCCTCCTCACCCCCCCCTGCCCTCCCAGAAAAGAGACGACGCAGCACTGCAGGTGAGGAAACACTTGACCTGTCTGTCTCTCTGCAAGTATCTGTCTGTCTCACCTGTTTCTGTCTGTTGTCTCTGAACCTCAGGAATGACAAACTCTCAGGCCCCACCTTCTTTGGGGTTTGACTCCACCCCATTGAAGCAGGACTCCGCCCAGTGTGATGATGTCATTGATCCTGATGAGCCTCTGTCCTCCCCCCTGTCCCCCAGTAAGACCCCCCCTCCCCTGCCTGAGAAGAAACGACACAGTGAGTAAAAACAGAGCGGCTGAATCAGCTGATCAATAACCAATAATCGATACGCTGTGGTTTGAACTCTTCATTCCTTTGTGACCTTGTAGCAGAAGTTAATTCCAAACTATTTAAGATTAGATGGAACGACTGCTGATGTTCTGCTGATGAGAGCAGCAGCAGAACATCAGCTCCCGTCGCTCTGAGTCAGGACCAGCGTCGGCTCTCAGAGCATCAGTCTCCAGGTGTTTTAAAGTACCTTCATGATCTGTCCCTGCTGCAGCTGACACCTGCACACACCTGTCCCTGTTCAACTGTCCAGCTAAACCCCAGGGTGAGGCCTCAGTCTGAGAACCTCTGACCTGTCTCTCTGTCTCTGTCTGTCTCTCTCTGTACCTGTCCGTGTTCAGTCCATCAGTACCTGCAGTTCTGCTCGTCCTACAGCGCTCAGTCTGCAGCCATGTTCTACCAGACTCCTCCCACCTTCAGTCAGAGTCACAGCAACAGACAGCGAGAGGTGGAGACCACCGACCAGCTCGCACACACACACCTGGACACACACACATTGCCTAACACAGACTCCGCCCCCTTACCTGAGCTGCTTCCTGCTCCGGCTCTACCACCCAAGAAGAAACAGCAGGTAACAGCCAGAGACACGACAGGTGTTTTACCTGAACTGTTTAATATGACACTACATCATTTTATTCCTGTTCACAGAGCCTCTGTTCAGGTCATGTATGAACTAAAGTTACATTAGTAACTACAGGACTCTACTTACTGCTTCTTTAATGGATCGAAATGTAAATTCTACAAAGACCAAAGTCAGTGTTTATAACACGAACCTGAAGCTTAAAGTCCTGTAAACTCTGTGGACTGAGAGGACAGGAAGTGGACTGTGGTTGGTTCTGTCCCTGATCTCAGGCAGAACCAGGTCCCAGCTGTCAGTACTGATGCACCTGGCTGCTTACAGGACCGTGGCCTCACCTGCAGCTGCTGGCTTTTATCAGAGATGGTGACTGTTCTGTGGCCTGATCAGATTTTGATCTTTAGCTTCGTTGGTCATTTACGTGAATTTATTTTGCTTCTGTCGTCATCAGGATTCAGCTGAAGACGACAAACACAACGAAGTGAACCAGAGCAGAGACAGGTGAGACACACGCATCAACAAAGACGTATACCTGTAAACACAGGTATACACAGTGCCCTCAGTGATCAGACACCATCATAGTTCCCTGTTCCCCCACTGAGCTCCCAGAACTCAGGCTCACTGTGGTTCCTGGGAGGTAGACCCCCTCAGACCTCCCTCAGACCTCCT
Source organism: Toxotes jaculatrix (assembly GCF_017976425.1). Taxonomy (NCBI): domain Eukaryota; kingdom Metazoa; phylum Chordata; class Actinopteri; family Toxotidae; genus Toxotes; species Toxotes jaculatrix. Next base: position 225,666 of record NC_054400.1, read on the forward strand.
CAGACCCCTCAGACCCCCTCAGACCTCCCTCAGACCCCCTCAGACCTCCTCAGACCTCCCTCAGACCCCCTCAGACCCCCTCAGACCTCCTCAGACCTCCCTCAGACCCCCTCAGACCCCCTCAGACCTCCTCAGACCTCCCTCAGACCCCTCAGACCTCCTCAGACCTCCTCAGACCTCCCCCAGACCCCTCAGAACTCCTCAGACCCCCTCAGACCTCCCTCAGACCCCCTCCGACCTCCCTCAGACCCCCTCAGACCTCCCTCAGACCTCCTCAGACCTCTCTCAGACCCCCTCAGACCTCCATCAGACCCCCTCAGACCTCCTCAGACCTCCCTCAGACCCCCTCAGACCTCCCTCAGACCCCTCAGACCTCCCTCAGACCTCCTCAGACCTCCCTCAGACCCCTCAGAACTCCTCAGACCCCCTCAGACCTCCCTCAGACCTCCTCAGACCTCTCTCAGACCCCCTCAGACCTCCCTCAGACCCCCTCAGACCTCCTCAGACCTCCCTTAGACCCCTCAGACCTCCCTCAGACCCCTCAGACCTCCTCAGACCTCCTCAGACCTCCCTCAGACCCCTCAGAACTCCTCAGACCCCCTCAGACCTCCCTCAGACCCCCTCCGACCTCCCTCAGACCTCCCTCAGACCTCCTCAGACCCCTCAGACCCCCTCAGACCTCCCTCAGACCTCCCTCAGACCCCTCAGACCCCCTCAGACCTCCCTCAGACCCCTCAGACCTCCTCAGACCCCTCAGACCCCTCAGACCTCCTCAGACCCCTCAGACCTCCCTCAGACCCCTCAGACCTCCTCAGACCTCCTCAGACCTCCCTCAGACCCCTCAGAACTCCTCAGACCCCCTCAGACCTCCTCAGACCCCCTCAGACCTCCCTCAGACCCCCTCAGACCTCCTCAGACCCCCTCAGACCTCCCTCAGACCTCCCTCAGGCCTCCCCAGACCTCCCTCAGACCCCTCAGAACTCCTCAGACCCCCTCAGACCTCCTCAGACCCCCTCAGACCTCCCTCAGACCTCCCTCAGGCCTCCTCAGACCCCCTCAGACCTCCTCTCCATGTTTCAGAGCAGCTGAAACCTTTCCTCTGATAAATCAGAGTCAGTTCTGGTTCAGGCTTTGTGTGTTTCCTCTGCTCGTGGGGGAAACGTTGGCTCTCTGTAGATCATATTAGTCTGGACTGAACCTCTGTATGACTGACCTGAGGTAACCTCTGTTAGAATTCAGTTCAGTGTAAATCAAACTGACCTGACTTGACAGACTTAGTGACGGAACTCTGTTGTACAGTTTTCAGAGTTTCCAGCAGGAGGAGGAGCATGACAGGGGGGGCAGGGAGGAGCAGGAGGAGGTGCTGCTGACTTACCAGCAGGAGATCCTCCACAGAATCACCATGAAGCCCGAGGTATGGCCCCGACCTTTCTGCTAAATAGCTAAATTTACCCTGTTTTCTGACCTCTGGACGACCTTTCACTGACTCCTAACTGACCTCTGACTGCCTCAGGAGGAGGAGGGGCCAGACGTGAAAGCAGCCTCTCCTGAGATCCTATTGGTCTACGCCACAGAGACTGACAGCAGCACCGGTAAGTCCTGATCACATTCCTCCCTTTCTGCAGATCTGCCCAAACAAGCAACAATCAATCATGAGTGTGTGTGTGTGTGTGTGTGTGTGTGTGTAGAACAGGACCTGTATTCTGAAGCCTTCCTCTTCACCTACCGCACCTTCATCAGTCCAAATGATGTCATCAGCAAACTACAGTACAGATATCCTTTGTAGTGAAATGTAAACGAAGGTTTCTGATTGGTCAGTTTGTTGTCTCTGTGCAGCAAAGGTGTGAACACACAATAAACCACAGCGACGGCGTATTCAGGGTCCAACAGCATCTCACTACTGATTATTAAGAATAAAAGAAAAAGGAGGACAGTGATCCGGACGATATATCGACTGTTTTTCTTCAACTTTCTGCAAATTCAAGCTGCATCCCTGAGGACTTGTTGGTCCCTGAGGTATCGTCAGTCTAAAAATGTGGACAAAGATGAGTTTACTAATCAGTTTTAGTGGCTTTCATACAGACAACGAGGCAGAGGAGGAGGCTGAGAGTGTGCAGGTATCTGTTTTATCTCACCTGTTCTTCTGACTTGTTCGGTCTGTCCAGGTATTTTTAACTCCTTAAACTGACACTTAACCTGCCAGCACACAGAGGAACACCGCTCACTGAGCCCAGTCTGTTGTCCAGCTCTGACTCTGCTGTGAATCTTTAACCATCGACACGTACAGACACCTGTGTGAAGGACGTGAACCTGCAGACTTGAAAGCTGCCAATAAGACTTTCCACCTGCTGGGCAGAGTGGTGGACGAGCTGTGGTGAGACACATACACACACCCCTGAACCAATCAGAGGCTTTGTTTTTGAAGCCTGTCACCTGTCGACCACAACTAAGTTCCAATAAAAGTAGTCTTAATGTTGGATGGATATAGATTCCATTCACACCCCGTCAGTCTTTCAGCACAGACACACAGCTCAGAGGTCGTCCAGGCATTTTGTTCAGTGACGAACAAATGTTCAGGTATTTCCTGAACATGTCCCATTCTGTGGATGCCAGTGAGTCCTCTGACTGTGTAACCATGTCCTCTGACCACTGGGAGACACAAAAGATTTTAGGCTTGATGCAGAGACAAGTCCAAGTCACAACAGTCTGAGTCAGTCAACTGCCCATGAAATCCAGACAAGTCCCAGTTAAACTTGTCTGAGCCAAAACACCCACAAAATCCAGACAGGTCCAAGTCAGAATGTCCATAAGGCGGAGACAAGCTTGAGTCAGGACACCTGTCCACAAGGCTGGGTCAGAACACCCAAAAGATCCAAACAGGTCTGAGTGAGAATGTCCCAGACAAGAATGAGCCAAAAGTCCACAAGACCAGGATGAGTCAGGGTCAAAATGCCCAAAAGACAGAAGAAGAAAAAACTTTCTCAGGACTGGACCTGAGTCCCGCCTCCCAGGTGTCACTGCTCCAAACCAAGTCTAGCTTGAAGAGCTAGGCTGGTCTGTACAGCTGTCCACATACTTTTGGCCACGTAATATAGGCATGACTAATACTTTGTGCGTGTGCAGTGTGATGGAGCTGGACTCTGATCTGCTGCTGCTGCTGATGGACCTGGTCACCAGCCTCCTGACCAGTGGGAAGCTGGGACTGGCTCACCTGCTGCGCTCCAACATCCTGTCCAAAATGGAGCAGAGGTGGCAGCTGATTGGTTCTCCACAGTCACTCCGCCCCCTCGCAGCCAGGGGTGTGGCAGCCAGGTAACTTCACTCAACTGACCGGACATTCTGCGCTGTCATTGGTCAGCTTCTGAACGTCACCTGTCTCTCCTCTTGTCCTTCAGACCGGGGACTCTGCTGGACTTCAGGAGTCAGGATTTAGCTGAACAGCTGACTCTGCTGGACTCTGAACTCTTCTACAAGATCGAGGTACAAACGTTTTTCACCTGTCTCCACAAAGATAGTGTGTCTGCGTCACACCTGTCCTGTCTGTCTTTCACCTGTCTGTCTCACCGGTCTAGCTTCCAGAAGTGCTGCTGTGGTCTAAAGAGCAGAATGAGGAGAAGAGTCCAAACCTGACAGAGTTCACACAACACTTCAACAACGTGTCCTTCTGGTAAAACCCTGACACGACACGTGACATGACGACACACACAACAACACACTGCTTCTGTTGATGAACAGAATGAAATAAGTGTGTATCAGTGTGAACAGTTCAGCTGTTTCTGATGCCGCTGTCCTCGTACTGACCTGTCGTCTGAAGCTGGACGTTTAGACCACAGGAACAAATGGTGTAGTGTGAAGTTTGTGTGATCAGTGACGGCACTCCCGTTGGAAACGTGACTGCAGGATGTTTGGTTTGGTGCTGAACCTTCCTCTGTGGCTTAGCTCCACTGAGAGACCACCTCTTTATGGTCTCTGACCTTCAGGAATAATTACAGACTCTGTGTGTGTGTGTGTGTGTGTGTGTGTGTGTGTGTGTGTGTGTGTGTGTGTGTGTGTGTGTTCAGGGTTCGTTCAGTCATCATCCTTCAGGACAAACCTCAGGACAGAGAGAAACTGCTGCTGAAGTTCCTGAAAGTCATGAAGGTAAACACACACACAGGTGGAGGGCGGGGCCTGGGTGGAGCTCAGGTAGGATGAATCTGCATCAATCAGTCACATCAGTGTCTGCAAGAACAGCTGTACGGCTAAGAGAGGTCCAGGGCTGGTCGGGTCAGGGTCGGTCAGGGGTCGGTCAGGGGTCGGTCAGGGTCGGTCAGGGGTCGGTCAGGGGTCGGTCAGGGTCGGTCAGGGGTCGGTCAGGGGTTGGTCAGGGTCGGTCAGGGGTCGGTCAGGGTCGGTCAGGGGTCGGTCAGGGTCGGTCAGGGTCACGACACATATGCCATGTCAATAACAGACTGCTGTGTGTCCCTGCAGCACCTGAGGAAGCTGAACAACTTTAACTCGTACCTGTCCATCCTGTCGGCGCTGGACTCCGCCCCCCTACGACGCCTGGATTGGCAGAGAAGCACAGCTGAGGTCTGTCAGTCGTCTGATTGGCTGAAGGTTCTTTCATGTGTTCATAATGACTGACGTGTGTGTTTGTGTTCTCAGGCTCTGGAGGAGTACAGCTCTTTGATCGACAGCTCCTCATCCTTCAGAGCGTACAGAGCCGCTCTGGCTGAAGTGGAACCTCCCTGTATACCTTACCTGTATGTTCATACCTGCATATCACTCTATATATACCCTACCTGTATGTTCACACCTGTGTATCCCACTGTATACCTGTCTCTCTCTCTGACCTGTCTATCCAGCGGTTTGATCCTACAGGACCTGACCTTTGTCCACCTGGGGAATCCTGACACCTTGATGACATCACAGGGTTCACAGGTCAACTTCTCTAAACGCTGGCAGCAGTTTAACATCCTGTACACCCTGAGGAGCTACCAACAAGCGTCAGTTAGCTGCAGTGCTACCTGTACTCTTCCAGTCAGTGCTGTTACTTTGTCTGTGCTTCCTGTCTGAAGTAACACCTGAATCCCTGTCTCTCTGCAGCCCTTACTCTCTGCAGCCCAATGATGACATCATATTGTTCTTCAATGACTTCAGTGATCACCTGGCCGAGGAGGCACTGTGGGAGCTCTCGCTCAGGCTCCGCCCACGGAACACTCCAAGAACTAATCAGAGATGAAAACAGCTGGGTTAACGTGTGCGAACCTGGATCATCACATGATGCTGAGGTGGACAAACTAACCCGAACCAAACTGATACCAAACTGAGCCTGAGCGCTGCTAGTCCGGACCGAACACATCACTGACAGGAAGACTAACTGTGGCTGACGGTGTGCCAGCCTGGGCTGAGCTGGGAGTTTCCAGGTGTTCATGTGGACTAACCTGCAGTCCTGGTGGCCTCTGCCTGTCTCTGATACCAGAACTGTACTTTCACTCACAGCAATTTTCCAATAAACATCAGTGTCCACCTGTCAGCTCCTCTGATCTGATTGGCTGAGGCAGAAACCTGAAACCACCTCAGCACAGTGAAATGATTTCTCCCATTCCTGAGTCCAGTCGTGTGGACAAGGAGGAGAAATAATGATCTGTGTGTGTGTGTGTGTGTGTGTGTGTGTGTGTGTGTGTGTGTGTGTGTGTGTGGGAGGGGGTGGGGTCCTCGTACTCAGAGCTGTCAATTAAAAATCACTGACTGATAATCTCACTCAGTCTGGCTCCACTTTCTTTTATCATCAGCTGTAATCAGCAGATTCATTGATGCTTCATGAGTCACGTACTGATGCTCCACAGAAGAACAGCCTGTGGGTTGCCAGGTTGTGAAAACAGCTGCACAGCATCTGGTTTTCACGGTACAAACATCCGGTCTGACTGTGGCTGAACAGAACAGGCTGAACAGAACAGGCTGCTCAGCGGAGCTCCGAGCGGCTCCGTCCGCAGACAGAGCTAATCACACACCGAGCTCACCGAGCGGCCGCGGCTGCAAACAGCGGAGAAACCGTGAAGAGCCGCCGGCTGACGGAGGAGCTGAAGGCGGCAGCGCACCGACGGGATGGTCGGTTCAAAGTTAACGGAGTGAAGGCACCGGTGAGCTTCAGCATTAGACGTTTTAATGTTGGTGTAACGGAAATGTGACGGCTAACGGCGAGCCTGATGCTAAGGGCTGCTAGCTGCCGCCTGAGGAAGTTCAGGATTATTGATTATTACTGATTATTGTGTCAGAACACGTGTAAACACCGATAAACAAAGCGACTTTTCAGACAGTGTCTGTTCATCCGGACTACAGCCCCGTTAGCTGAGACCCGACAGTCTGGCCGAGGTGTCCGGGGAATCCCAGGCGGGTATTCAACATTCAGCTCCTGCTGTAGTCTGACATGGACCCCCACACACCTATACACACACTTACACACACACACATACACACACACAATCAAACATAATCAGTATAAAATAAAACAGATAAATAATGGGGCTGCTGTATACAACTGTATGAGCAACAGAGAGTAATGATTGTGCAAACTGTGAATCAGAATCAGAAAAACGTTATTAATCCCCGTAGGGAAATTCTTTTGTTACAGTACAGACCAGTTACATGAGGCAGTGTGTGATTGTGGGCTCCTGTGTCTGATGGACGTGCAGATCGTGTCTATATTGCGTCCGTCGGTCCAAAACCAATTCGTCTCGACAGGTGCAGGAAATTGACATTTATAATATATATTTTTTAATTTAGGACAAATATCAACATTGTTGTTATCAGCGTGATTAATGATTATGAATATATATTGTTTGTGATTAAACATTATTTGCTATTATTTATTTATGTAGTACATGATATTTTGTTATTTTACATTTCCGGTTTTTTCTCGAGTGGTTTATTTTAACGCCTCTCTGATTGGCTGAGGCAGCACGTCGTCATAAACCAACCAGTAAACGCCACTCTGATTGGCCGAGGCAACACGCCAAACTTTTGGCGCGATTCGACGAGTTTCATCAGCGTCGCTCCGTTTCTGGTTTCATCTCAGTGGAAGTCAGTGGCTGTTCGGCGCTCAGCGTCCATCAAAAACCATCGTTTTCATCTAAGTTGAAAGTAAGTTCGGTCGGGTTAGTTCATTGTGTGTTCATTTATGTGTTTATAGTGTTAGCTGTTTTAGCTTTGTTGTTTTAAACTACCTAAACCAGCTGTGGCTACAATTGGCATTGCATGTCATCGCATCAGCTAACGTTAGCTAAACACCGGCCATAGTTATGAAAATGGAATTGCTACTGAAAACGACCAGAGTGACTAAAATATTCACGTTAGCCGAAGCTTTAACGTGAACAAGCATTGTTCGATCGCTAAGTCACTGCTCACTAACCAGAGCTAGGCTGTTAGCTAGCCTTAGCTAAATTCGCTAAGCTAGCGAAAAGAACAAGCTACGAACTTTATATCTAGCGGCTCCCTCATGGCAGGGAACATGCTTTTTACTTGCTAGCGAGTCCAGTGATGTCTTTAAAGGTTAAAATAATATTTAAAGTTCATAAGTTAAAAGTGAAGAGTATAAAAATGCAAAACATGTATTTTCCTTTGGTTTATGGAAGCTGTATCAGAGTGAGTGTTCTGTACTTTTCTTAGTTTTTGTTAACGGCCACAGAGTGAGCGCTCTTTCTGTTAATGTTCCAGTTCGCATCTTTCTCCGCTCCGCTGCTTCAGTCAGTGAGTTCGGTCAGTAACACAGAGATGGGCTCGGAACGTTGGTTAATGTGGGTGCACACGTTTCATCCAGGGAACATCACAGTGTGTGTGTGTAGTTTTCAAAGTGGTATGTTTATTGTGTTGTGTTGTGTTGTTAGCCTTCTATTTTAGCAGCTGCGATACGAACAAGCTAACTTATTATTCAGTGGAGTTTGTTTGCTAGCCGCAGTTCGGTATGACCGCAGACTGTCTTTGCATTTTTCTAATAATTTGTCTTTTTCCACTCGTGCAGATGGAGTTTGGAAGTTTGATGACAGCCGCAGAGGACTTCATAAGGATTCATGCATCAGAGCATGTGAAGCAACTCAGCAGTCACTCAGGACTGATTATCCACTGTGGACAATGTTGTCACAGCTTTTGTACATTGTCTTCTTTTCTGTATTCAGTATAATTGGTTCTGGTTGGATTTTACCTCAAAACACATTGTTTAGCACTTTAGTTTTTATTGTTTTATATTTTTATTGTTGTATTTTTGTTGTGGGACTGACCCAAGCAAGGTGTGCTGTGTGATTTATTTTTATTTTTCTGTTTCTAGTAGTTGTTGACTATGACTTTGTTTTGGTTTTGGCAGACAATCAAAAGTAAAGCATGTTGGCTTCAACTGATGCACAACACTGAAGCAGTGTCCACATGCAAACCATTAAATTCATGTTCCTTGTTTTTACTGGTTGTTGCCAGGAAACTCAACAGAAGTCAGAAGCTTTATCAGTGACGTTTGTTCCAGTGATTCACAGAAATAAAGATGGAAATAAATGAGTGGGGACTGAATTGTGAGTTTTTGTAAACCTGTGTATAACTGCAGTCCCATGTGTTTCCAGAGGGTGGAGGACCTGTTTCCTGTACCAGTTCATTTTCCTGTAGCTTCGTTGGCTCGGCAGCAGGTTTAAACTGGAAACACATCTCACCTTTGTGCGTTTCCAGTTGTCACCTGCTGCTGAGACGATCAAATGAAGCTACAGGAAGATGAACTGGAACAGTGTGCCACCTTCTGAAATGGGACTACAGTTATGCACAGAATCTAGAAGCAGAATAAAAACGACGTCTAACATGAGTTTAAATTTGACGTAGAAAAAACGACCACAATACTGGACGTTCGATAGAAGTCAGAAAAAAGACGTCATCTGCCATCAGCCTGCAGCTTCAGGGGACCAAAATTGGATGTTCATAAACGACGTAGAAAAGACTTTGTTTAGACATGTCTTTGCACAGTGGGTGTGGCCCCTGTAGGCTCCTGATTATTTACAGCTCATGTTTTTTTTTCTGATTTTCGGCTCTGTGTTCTAACTCCATGGTCACTTTATCTGTTATGTTTGTATATGTTGATGTTTTTGTACAATATTTGATATTTTCATTCAAAATAACACATTCGTGTTTTTTTAGAGTGTAACATAAAGACTAAAGTCTCCGTGATGCTGCAGCTGCCCCTGGTGGTGACGGCTCAGGTGGACCTGCTTCTGCTGCTGGTCTCCCTGCTGTCCTTCTGGACCAGACTGAGTCACCTCAGCTACCCCAACGCTGTGGTGTGAGTGCGTTTGGTTTATGTATCTGAGCGTCATTAAGCTGTTCACACCAAACTACATTACTCTTTTGACTGTTTTTCGAAGCTCTTTACGTTGGTACGTTCAAGAACACTGAGCCCTCTGTGATATGCTGTGTGTGTCTGTGTGTGTGTGTGTGTTTAGGTTTGATGAGGTGTATTACGGTCAGTTTGTGTCTCTCTACATGAAGAGAGTTTTCTTCATTGATGACAGCGGACCCCCGCTTGGTCACATGATCCTCGCCCTCGGAGGTCAGTTCTCATGACAGTCACATGTGATACTGCATGTACAATATTTTGCCTCCATGACGACAGTGAATCACTGGAGTGTGTGTGTGTGTTGCAGCCTACCTGGGAGGATTCGATGGGAACTTTGTGTGGAACAGAATCGGAGCAGGTAGAAGCATCTGTCACTGTATCTGGTTCAAACCAGTTTGGACCCTTGGGCTGGACCAGTTTACCTCTGATTCAGAAAGTCGTTTTAGCCGGACTGAAACCAGTAAATCTCCTGTTGAACCCAGTTTAAAGTGGTTAATTTCTGTTGTAAACCAGTTAAAACAGTTTGATTTGTCAGAGACACTCAAATCAACTGTGAATGTGCTTGTTTCATTTTCTTGTTTGTTGCAGGGTGAAAGCACGTTAGCTGATTCATTGTACAGCTGCCCCACAGTAAACGAAAGGGTTATTAATGTGTGTTCAGGTTCAGATTGTGTGTTCAGGTTGCGACCGTGCGTCGGACACATTGTTCTGGATCCGGAGCTGCTGCTCTCTGCTCGTCTGATTTAAACCACTTTAAACCATAACAATTGTGAAATCAATTTAAACCAGTTTAACCGAATTCAGACCAGTTGAGCTGTCCTTAAAACTATTTTCGAACCAGTATAACCAGTATCAGTTTACAGTATTTCGGGAATGTGTGTAAACCAGTTTGAAACCAGTTTATATGTCTGGCTTAACAGTTTAAATTGGTTAACCAGTTAACCAATTTGATTCAGCTTATCTCTTGTCAAGTAGTGTGATACCAGTAACAACTAGTGGTTATCTCTTATTAAAACCAGTCCCAGAGGATTCATAGCTGGTTTCAATCCAGTCCGTCTGAATCCGGTCCAACCCTGTGGGCGTGTTTGATTTGTCGTACAGAGTATCCCAGCAGCGTGAGTGTGTGGAGTCTGCGGTTGCTGCCAGCTGTGTGTGGGGCTCTGTGTGTTCCTCTGGTTTACCTGTTGACTCTGGAGCTGCAGTTCTCTCACCTGTCGGCTCTTGGAGCTGCACTGCTGCTGCTGCTGGGTGAGTACGTTCATCATTACAACACCATGCTCCTTACACGTGTGACAGTAACACGGGCCAGTGGTTCTATGACCCAGAACACGTGTGGCTTTAAAACGAGCTTGAGGCGTCCGGGGATCTCAGCGCCGCCTGACGTGTCTACAACTCATGCGTCTCAGTCCACCTGACACGTCTCAGTCTGACATGTCTCCATCCTAGGCGTGTTCTTCTGATGCGTCTCCGCCCGACGCGTCCGGACTCGGGTTAAACCATCGGAGTGAGACAGTTGTTCTTTATGTTTCTGTCTTTGTTGTGTTTGTTTTTTCCAGAGAACTCTCTGATCGTCCAATCACGTTTCATGTTACTGGAGTCTGTTCTCATCTTCTTCGTGTTGTTGGCCACCCTCTCCTACCTGCGTTTCCACAACGCTCCCAACAGGTGAGAACGACCTCTGACCTCTAGCCTCGGCCTAGGTCTGGAGGCGTGTTCAGTGTCGTTGGTCGTGACGGGTCTTGCTGATCCATCTGAAGCTTTAACGTTGAACCTCCTCCTCCTCGTCCTCAGCTCCTGGTTCAGGTACACCTGGCTGCTCCTGTCCGGAGCCTCCTGTGCTGCAGCCGTCGGGTGAGCAACTGATCTCTGATCTGTGGAGATTTAAACGTGTGAGAGTCACACAGTTTGTGTTTAAATGTGTGTGTGTGATCTCAGGGTGAAGTACATGGGTGTGTTCTCCTACCTGCTGCTGCTGGGCGTGGCCTCTCTGCACACCTGGAACCTGATTGGAGACCGAACTGTCAGTCATGTGAGTCCAAGTTCACACCGAGCGCCCTCCAAAGCCAGTGTTACAAAGCCTGTATCAACTCGATGTGTGTGTGTGTGTGTGTGTGTGTGTGTACAGCTCAGTGTGTGTGTGCAGTGTGTGTGTAGATTTGTGTGTGTGCTGGTGGTTCCTGTCCTGCTCTATGTGTTCTGGTTCTATGTTCACCTGAGTATCCTGAACCGGAGCGGACCACATGACCAACTGATGAGCTCCGCCTTCCAGGCTAGTCTGCAGGTCTGAACACACACACACACACATACACACACACACACACACACACACACACACACACACACACACACACACACTTCGGGAGGTTTTCGTGGTGAGTCCCACAGACTGAAGGTGCTCTGGAGGTTGGAGGTGTCACCTGTGTGTGTGTTCAGCACTCTACGCATTGACTGATTGACTGATTGACTGATTGATTGGTTGATTGGTTGAT